>NC_041408.2:62166102-62203602 GCF_900747795.2 Erpetoichthys calabaricus
AAGGACTAATTTGTTCTTATGTGCCATTACTGGGAAGTACTGTTTATGTGCCAGGAATTTGTTGGGTAGGACAAGAGTGCTAGCAGATGGAGGTGGCAAGAAGCCAAATTGGCTCATAATTGGTAATGCAGTGTTATATACTAATAAGATTTGGAACAAATATGGCGTGATATCTTTTCTTATTTGTATCCCTTCTGTTTATTCATTTTCTAGGTCTGACAGACGAAAAAGTAAAGGCCTACCTTTCCCTTCATCCCCAGGTATTAGATGACTTTGTGTCTGAAAGTGTCAGTGCTGAAACAGTGGACAGATGGCTTAAGAGAAAAAACAGCATACATGAAGGTAAGAATGTGTTTTGCAGTTGAGATAATTGTATGTCACAATTGCATCTTGCTGAAGATCATCTACTCTGAATGCGCTGCATATTGAAACTGAGGCTAGGTTTATATCGATTAAGTGTGAAGAAGGCAAGCTGGTCTTTTTATGATTAAAAGTGTTGGGAAGTGCCTCTGCTTCTGTGCACCTGGTTTCGCCATTATTATAATTTTATATCTGGCCGATTTCTTCACTCAAGGTGACTTTCAGAATTTGGACGCAGTATAGTTGTTGGCACATGTATGCTTTTAAAATTGAAGCATAGGCAAATTAAGTGACTTGCCCAGGATCAACATTGAAGCTTGAAGCCCAGTTCCTTAGTCACTACACCAAAAAAAATAAAGTCAAGACTTGAAGGACCAATAATGGTTCTTACGTGGTTTGCAATGCTATGCATTTATAGTTCTCATATTGGGGGGTAAAAAATTTTTTAGCATTTGCTCATCCTCTTGTATCCTACTTGAAAATAAGTCGTAAAAACTTGCATAGTAACAACTGCATAATTTTAACCATTACATAATAACTTAGTTTAGTATCTTGTTTGTTTAAACTTGAAAATATTATTTTTATAGTATTTTCCTCTTGAATAAGTCAGAAAACTCTCCTTTAACTTTATTGTGCTTTTGGAAATTGGCACTTCACAGGTGAATTCAGCAGTACACAAGGTCTTATAACTCCATTATTGATTTAAAGCTAAAGTGCAAATTACAAGGCCTGTCATCTTGTGCTACTTTTTCATTGCTTTGGGTCAAGTGGCAGGAAGGGGAAGGTCTAGACACACTGACAAAAGAAGTGGAATTTCTGTCAATTTTCTGTTCTGCAAAGAAAGGAGAAGAGAAGAGAAGGTGTTGGTATACAGCACCAAACCTTTGTCTGGCTGGTAATTACCATCATCAAAGCCCTTAAGCTGGCTCATATGCGCACACAAGTGACTGTATTTTATATATAATCCATAGGTCTGATCACAATCTGATTATTTGGGTGGTTACCTACCAGGTTATGGTTTTGGTCGGTCGGCCAGTCGACAAACATCACCACACCCTCTTAGTTGCGAGAAACAGGTCATAGACATGTGGTACAGTATCTGCCAAATAATACAAAGAGCACATGACATGTGTTTTGCCCTAATTGGGGCTTGTCAGGTGTACGCACCTTTGCTTCCCCTGCTGGGGATCAAACCTCAGACATGAGCGCCTGAGGCAGAGCCTCGGACACTGCACCACAACAGCTGGTTAAGTTTTACTGTACAACTATTTGTTCAGCAGAAAATAAGTTAACACGTTGACAATAACAATTTTATATACTGTCCTTTCAGATCCCCGTTAACAACTCCATTAATCAAAGAGAAAAAAGAAGGTGAGAGAGGCAGTAGAATGCATCAGTGTTTATAAGCATTAAAAAAGGAAGAAGTGTAGTAGAGAATCAGTAAATCAAAGATGCTAAAAAACAAAAAGCTAACAGCCAATTAGTGTGGTCAGTCGTTACTTTAAAGAGTCATCGTTTAGAATGGTAATAATATCAGACTACTGTTTTATTTAGTTGTTTTTTTTTTTTTTTAATTCAGGCTGCTCCTCACTGACTGAATTTTTTTTTGTGGGTCCCCTGTGAAGTTAGGATCATGTCAAACAATGTGGTTTCATTTTGTGAAGTCCACGAAACTGACGTTTAGAGTTTCAATTTGCAGTTTGAGAGGAAAGCCAACGTTTACGTCTGATACCACAAATCCCGAAATGCTGGTACCATATCGTTTTGATATTTGACTTTTTTGGTACTTTTCCAGTACTGGCATATTGCACAACCCGAGTCAACACTAGAATTGCTTGATACAGTATGTTGATGAACATTTTTACTTCTGTACATTAACAGCAGAATATACAGCTAAAACATAAACTCAGTGGTGGTAGGCACTGAAAAAGAGGGGGGGTTTAATCCAAGGTAAATTATGTGGAAATCTAAGCAGAGTGTGTAATGCATCCAGTATAATTATGAACTGAAACATTCCATCTCTCACACAAATTGTGGAAGGATGTATTCTCTCAAGGGTCGTTTCCACTTATAATCTGAGAATACATGTGTAAGGTCATGCTCCTGGCACAGTCTCGTATTACTTTACCCTGTGAAAATAGAGATAGTTTGAAATGCTTTTTCTCAGTAGTGGAACTTGGCATAAAGCATCATAGGCCAGTACTTAACCAGCTTCCACTGTGTACACTGGTGGTCTTAATGTCTCAGACTTTGAATATAATGGATAAAATGCTTTTACAAAAATATTTAGTGTAAAATAAAGTTGTCTAAAAAATGGAAAAATGTTAATGTCAGTTCAGTTTATTGTTGTATAGTGCTGTTCACTGAGTGCAGACAAAATGCAAATAAAAATTTTGCAAATAACTAATTCTTAGATTTGTGTAAACAAACAGGAAAACAAAGTTTGAAACTAACTTACATAAATAGAGCACAACACAATCTGTCTGTTAATTAATTATTGAACTAACATCAAGTCTGTTTCCTCACGCCGTGCATGTGAATTATAATGCATATGGCGTGCTCTGGGGATGATTGACTCATTCAGGCGTGATTGACAGTATAACAGTTTTGCCCTCCAACATGACCTGCCTTGATACCAGATTCTTAGTAAGTGCTGAACTGTAGGATTGCTATACACCATTGTTTTTGGATATTGACACCCAGAGTAGAGAATATCCTCGGAGTGAACTGTGAGATCTTCCTTCCTGTATCTCAGGGTTTAGACACTCTCCGCCTAGAAGTAAAATGGAAAAGTGAGTAAAGTCAAGTCTCCTAATACTCTAGGTCTTCTTGAGAAATAATGTTATAACTGCATCCTGCTTCCTAAAGAATGATTTATCTGTACTATATAAAGAAGGATGCACTGAATACTGTAACAATTTATTTATGATATATATGTTCATGATATTAATTGCACTAATGTTCGATAAATACAGAATTTATGTAGAGATTTGTTAGATCAGGTTTAACATGCCTAAAACATGTTAAATATGAACCTGAATAAATCTTCAAGCCACAGTATTATTCTAACCCAAAAATATGTCATCTGATGTTTGACAGTGAAAGGACTGGTATAATTCCCATTTAACACACCATAACTTTATTAAACTCGCTTAACCCACTTCATAGTAGTGGGGGTGTTAGAGTCTATTCTTGTGGCACTTGGCATTATTCCTGACATAGACTGGCACCCTGAACGGTGCTATGACTTGGTCCTATTCATGCACGCCAGCAAATTTGGAATCACCAGTTAACCTAACCTGGAGATCTTTGGGGATGTGGGAGTCCCCAGAGGAACACTTGGGAGAACATGCAGACCTTTGAAGTACAATGCTCAAGCATGAGGTGCAAACCCAGGATGCACCACCACCTTGTGGTCCTCTGAGTACAACAACAACAACATTTATTTATATAGCACATTTTCATACAAAAAAGTAGCTCAAAGTGCTTTACATAATGAAGAAAAGAAACATAAAAGACAAAGCAAAAAATTAAAAATAAGACAACATTAGTTAACATAGAATAAGAGTAAGGTCCGATGGCCAGGGAGGACAGAAAAAAACAAAAAAAAAAACTCCAGACGGCTGGAGAAAAAAAAATAAAATCTGCAGGGGTTCCAGGCCACGAGACCGCCCAGTCCCCTCTGGGCATTCTACCTAACAAAAATGAAATAGTCCTCTTTGTATTTAAGGTTCTCACGGAAGGACTTGATGATGATGGTCATGCAGACTTCTGGCTTTTAATCCATCACTGTTGAGTAGTATTCCCTAGCTGAATTAATGATAAAAAGAATAATCCCTTAAGGTTTCATACGTTTAGGAGTGGTGTGTCCAGGTCAGCTGTTGAAAGCAATATGTCAAACTAAAACAAATTATGTCAACTAAAAAGAGCAGTGACCCCAATGCTTATTCCTGTGTCATGACATCTAAAAGGCCCTTGCACTATATATTTTTTTTAAATAAGCTGTGTACCACAGTCTGAATTCCTACAGACCACGTGCTTGCAAATTAATTAGAAATATTAGTTGCTCATAAGCTATTTCATTGAAAAATGTTTCTATCATCCACCCATTTCACTAGAATAACATTTTTGTGGCATCCTCATAAAATTCCAACATGTTAGTTACAGATCTATTCTTTGGTTTCCTGTTAACAATAAGTTAAATGAGAATCTTTTTACAGGACATCTTGACATGTAAAAATACATTTTGGGATAATTTGTGGAAGTAGTTGGTTATCTTTGTACGGTTGTCCTGCTTGACAATATATGCAAGTTATTCACATAATTTTCCTGTGTGTGATATTCTGCCATCATGAGTAACCAGCATGTTTTACATGGCACCTTTTCTTTGCCTGGATCATGCCCTTTCTGACTGTATTCCATCTCTTTCGTCCCAGCCAAGTACCCAATTATACACACATAGCCTGGGGGCCTTGCAGGAATGTATTCATTCACACATAAATTGATGACCTGATAATTTGAAATCCATATTAGTTTAAGAAAATTATGAAGCTAGATTTGTAGTTGAATGTGTTATCACTGAAGTATCTTATGGCTGGCTTACGTTCATGTCATCTTATAGTATGGTCATGTTGCATCATGGTCTTCATCTTTTTAACTGAAACACTAAGTTTATATCTTTCTGAAATGGCAACCCGATGCAGTGCCTCTTACTATCAAGAATTTATTTCAATTTTTAAGAGTAGCCCACAGGGGTAGAACCTAATATTCAGTACAGGCTTGGAACTGAGATACTTTTAATTATTATTCTAATCTTTTTTTAAAGTGATGCTTACAGAAGGGGTAAACTAGAAAATTAGTGCTGGGTCTTGTAGTTCTAACTATTGATAAAATTCTCGTGTGAATAGGGAGGAGGATTTTTTGTAACTAAGCATAACACAGAAAAGACTAAAGCTATGTCAAGAAGCAACTGGCCACTGAGTCACTAAAAGAAAGAGACTAACAGGCAAACTAACTGTTTCTTGAGATGCCCCAAGTAGTAAACACTTAAAAATATGCTTGGAAGTATTAAGGAGAATTGTGTCATAACAAACCTGTGTTTATGACCCACAGTGTACCCTGAATTAGAAGTGCAAAGCCAATGGGAGGAGCTCATTTAGCTGAGTTGGGGGGAGGGGGGGGGTAATAGTAATCGTAGAAAATGTTAAGCCAAGTCCATTTCCTAATTTACCTTAAAAAGTGCCCTTGAAATATTGGTTAATGGGAGCTAAATCCCATTTAGGGGATCCAATGTGGATCTGAAATATTTGCTTGTTTGTTGACATAACTTGCTCGATTATATTATCTAAAAGTCAAGAAATACACGTCTTAGTGTAAATGGTGCAAAGCTTCTACGGAATTTGACAATAATTCATTAACGCTGTTATCTTGCTATGGACTTCATGTTCACATAACTCACTAAACGAGGCAGAAGTGTACTGTAGTTTCAGGTGTTGATTATGAATTTACATGTTTTAATTTTTTTTTTAATTGTGTAAAGGTTATTTTTTGATTTTATTATGTTTTACATGTTGTGAGGTGGTCTTTAAGCTCAGTAAAACTTAAACATACTTGGGTTTTAAAACAATGCATCCTAAAAATGCATTCAAGTAATTATCACAATACTTTAAGTTTCACTGGTGCAGCCTACCATTTTTTCATTGGTATAATTTTTATATTTGTCATATTCCTTCTCTAAATTCTGCAAAAATGTAAGCCTGGTTTGTACTGTTGAATCATTGATGACCAGATAATTAACCAAGCATTGACTTGGGTAGCAAGCATTCTTAAGCAGAGTGTTATTAAAAATTGGATTTAATTGTGTTATCAAATACAACAAAACCTAACAGAAATCAGTAAGATTTATTAGATTTTTTAGCATTCTTGTAGCTGTCAGTTTTGTTTAGAATCTGCACATTCTCAAATTCCCTTCTCATTTAGGTGGTCCCTTTTACAATGTTATTCTTTAAATTTTTTCAGTATCTAAAATTCTAAATATTTAAGCTGTTCTATGGATTAATGATTGATTCCGAACTTGTAAAAGTCAAAAAAAAGGAAGATAGATGAATGGATTTTCTATGCTTAATGTAAATCTTGCTTTTTGCGCTTTGTGCCAGACTTGTAAAGTATCCATGAATTTTGCACAGTGTAATTGACATGGTGACATGAATTAAATGGGTTAACTTCACCTTGAAATGAAACCCAAAGTGTAATTCTTGTTTAAGAGGCCATCTAGGAAAAGAGTGTGACATGTGGCTGCTCTTTGAAAAGCTAAGCTGCATAAAAGATGTACTGCTGGAAGAGGTGTAGGTGAGGCCAGCAGGGAGCGCTTACCCTGTGATCTATGTGTGGATCCAAATACCCCAGTACAGTGATGGGGACACGGTGGCGTCATTCAAATGAGACATAAAACCAAGGACCTGACTCTTTGTGGTCATTAAAGATTCCAGGGCATCTTTTGAAATGAGTAGGGTTCATCCTGATGTCCTGGCTAAAACTGCCCCTCACGGCCTTGTCCATGTTATCCCCTGGCGCTAGCTACTAAGTGGTGAAGGGGTAAAAGACAATTAATGTGTGGTGAACGTACTGGCGCAATAATGGCTGCAGTCACGTCATCCAGGTGGGTGCTACACATTGGTGGTTGCAGTGGTTCCCCTCTGTCTATGTAAAGTGCTTTGAGTAGTGAGAAGAGTGCTATATAAATGTAATTTATTATTATTATTATTTAATAGAAATTTTACCAAGTGCAAATATCAAGAATATTGCAGCCACAATGCACTTTATGGCACAGAAAATATCTTGTGAAAAAATTCTAATTCTGAATGTTTTGAATTAAGAGAATCTCAGCAGAAGCTATTAACAGGGCACTGTAATAGTGAGACATAGAAAAGATTCCATAGTTACATTAATTTAAATTTAGTGTGATCCATATTTATTGTATTATGGATGAGTGAAGTTAGTTGGTTTCCAGTAATTGATATGAATGGTTCCGTATTATTATGTAATACTGATTGATAATAGGTACTCGGTAACCCAAAATACAGGTGTTTTCACTAATCTTCTCCATGTTGGACAATTTTTATTTAGAGTAGATCACACTCTTTAGTTATGGGCCTTGGTTTGGTATCTCGTCCTCATTTTTAAACTCTCACTACTCTGAGCACTGAGATTAATCTGTCATTGTTCTTGCACTCACTGTGTTTCCCAGCAAACTGAATATCCTCTAGGTATGTCTACCTTTTTATATTGTTTTTATGATAGCACATGCGGCCTCTTGTTTTTGAACCATATTTCTAGCTTTACCCATGGTTTGGTAGAGAACAGAAGGAAATAAGCTTGCTAGCAAGGAGAATAACATACTAAAATTGCCCCACCTCTAATGACTTTCTAAGTCATAGTATAAGTATAGTCTGCAAACTAAACAATTATAGCCGATAATTGTTATACCTTCTAATGATCTTCTGTCTTTATAGATTAGTACCAACCGATGTCCAGAAGCTTCCTACTGAGTTGGTAGGGTTAACTGAGTTGTTAACAATCGTTACACAGGCACGAATCGTGAATCTGTGTAGTGTGGATCAAAGTACCGTTGTTGAGCAAAATCTTTTGCCATTGGGAGGAATTTGGTACTTAATATATGAGCAATCTACCACAAACCCTAGTTCCTCCTTGTGAGATCCTATAACTGCTTCTGGTGTATCTTGGGTGGTGTATTTCTGCCATGTTTTGGAGGAAAGAAAAATAAGGTCTGGAACATGTACAGTTCTCAAATCCCTTTCCAGTTGTTTCCTCTGTGGTTCTGGTGGTTTGAGAGGATTGGGTGGGGTGAACCATGACAGCCAGTAAAATCTGAGACTCGGGTTTGGGGGGGGGGGGATCATCAAAGCCCATCTTTTGGATGTGGAAAAAATTACAGAATGTCAACACAGTCACCTGGATGACAAACC
The DNA here is from genome assembly GCF_900747795.2 of Erpetoichthys calabaricus. Classification (NCBI taxonomy): domain Eukaryota; kingdom Metazoa; phylum Chordata; class Cladistia; order Polypteriformes; family Polypteridae; genus Erpetoichthys; species Erpetoichthys calabaricus. The sequence continues at coordinate 62,174,448 of NC_041408.2, forward strand.
GTATCTTCATGGGTAGAGGCAGAGGATCAGATGTTAATCTGAGTCTAAAACCACAGTATTCCATGTTGTCAGATCTCATTTAGACAGAGAAAAAAAGGCAAACCTTGCACTGTTTACAGAGAACTCTAAAATTAAATATCAGTTCGCTCGTCTGCTAAAATGTGAAGGCTTCAAAAGGCATTTACTGTAAACTGTCAAATTTTATTATAACCTGTCCAATTAGGCAGATATTTTCCAGGATTTCACAAATTTCAAGGTGGCTGTTAAATATTTTAAGTTTAGAGTTTGCCAAGGTTGTGGGGAAATAAATTTACATTTGCCATGATTTAGTTACTTGTGCCATGAGTCATTAAAGGCTCTTTTTATTGCTCTGCTAACTTTGGATAACAGTTGGAAAAAGTGCTCTGCTGCCCCTCATGTAAGCTCAGTAGGCTGCTGTTGTCAGTTTCAGCAGTAAACTCGTCACTGCGTCATATAAACCTTCTAGTGCTTGTGGTTTGTGGGATGTAGAGTATGCTTTATAATCAAACACAATGCTAATGGAGGTGCTTTAATAGTGGCAAGAGAGCAGTTTACAGTCTGCAGAAGCTTGATGGACATTACTCAGTGTTTAGATTCTTTGCTTGATCTGTTCCAATTATACACAAAGTACATGCAGTGCATCCAGAAAGTATTCACAGCGCATAACTTTTTCTACATTTTGTTATGTTACAGCCTTATTCCAAAATGGATTAAATTCATTTTTTTCCTCAGAATTCTACACACAACACCCCATAATGACAGTGTGAAAAAATTTTACTTGAGATTTTTGCAAATTTATTAAAAATAAAAAAATTGAGAAAGCACATGTACATAAGTATTCACAATCTTTGCCATGAAGCTCAAAATTGAGCTCGGGTGCATCCTGTTTCCCCTGATCATCCTTGAGATGTTTCTGTAACTTAACTGGAGTCCACCTGTGGTAAATTCAGTTGATTGGACATGATTTGGAAAGGCACACACCTGTCTATATAATGTCCCACAGTTGACAGTTCATGTCAGAGCACAAACCAAGCATGAAGTCAAAGGAATTGTCTGTAGACCTCCGAGACAGGATTGTCTCGAGGCACAAATCTGGGGAAGGTTACAGAAAAATTTCTGCTGCTTTGAAGGCCCCAATGAGCACAGTTGCCTCTATCATCCGTAAGTGGAAGAAGTTCGAAACCACCAGGACTCTTCCTAGAGCTGGCCGGCCATCTAAACTGAGCGATCAGGGGAGAAGGGCCTTAGTCAGGGAGGTGACCAAGAACCCGATGGTCACTCTGTCAGAGCTCCAGAGGTCCTCTGTGGAGAGAGGAGAACCTTCCAGAAGGACAACCATCTCTGCAGCAATCCACCAATCAGGTCTGTATGGTAGAGTGGCCAGATGTAAGCCACTCTTTAGTAAAAGGCACATGGCAGCCCGACTGGAGTTTGCCAAAAGGCACCTGAAGGACTCTCAGACCATGAGAAAGAAAATTCTCTGGTCTGATGTGACAAAGATTGAACTCTTTGGTGTGAATGCCAGGCGTCACGTTTGGAGGAAACCTGGCACCATCCCTACAGTGAAGCATGGTGGTGGCAGAATCATGCTGTGAGGATGTTTTTCAGTGGCAGGGACTGGGAGACTAGTCAGGATAAAGGGAAAGATGACTGCAGCAATGTACAGAGACATCCTGGATGAAAACCTGCTCCAGAGTGCACTTGACCTCAGACTGGGGCAACGGTTCATCTTTCAGCAGGACAACGACCCTAAGCACACAGCCAAGATATCAAAGGAGTGGCTTCAGGACAACTCTGTGAATGTCCTTGAGTGGCCCAGCCAGAGCCCAGACTTGAATCCGATTGAACATCTCTAGAGAGATCTTAAAATGGCTGTGCACCGACGCTTCCCATCCAACCTGATGGAGCTTGAGAGGTGCTGCATAGACGAATGGGCGAAACTGGCCAAGGAAAGGTGTGCCAAGCTTGTGGCATCATATTCAACAAGACTTGAGGCTGTAATTGCTGCCAAAGGTGCATCGACAAAGTATTGAGCAAAGGCTGTGAATACTTATGTACATGGGATTTCTCAGTTTTTTTATTTTTAATAAATTTACAAAAACCTCACGTAAACTTTTTTCACGTTGTCATTATGGGGTGTTGTGTGTAGAATTCTGAGGGAAAAAAATAAATTTAATTCATTTTGGAATAAGGCTGTAACATAACAAAATGTGGAAAAAGTGATGCGCTGTGAATACTTTCTGGATGCACTGTACATGTTAGGTTTTGATTTTTTGTTCTGTTTAACAGAAAATCTAATTAGAAGTGCCATAAGACAGTAAGAACTTGCTTTGATGCACCTAGAATATTTATGGATTTAAAAACTCCAAACTGACACACTCTTTTCAACTGTTAAAAATAAATTGAGGCCATCATGAGATTTTGTTTTGCTCTATAATGGGATTAATATTCATAACTGTAGGTGAATAAAGTGACAGTAGGTCTTATTTATAGTCTAATATTACAGTGTAATCGTTTGACAAATGAGTACTTCTTCTTCTAAAGCTTTTCGCACTTTCATGTGGGGTCACTATTTTGGATCAGCCTCCACCACTCTTTTGAACATTTCCTCTCCTGATACCCCTTTCTCCCTTAGATCCCCCCCTTCACACAGTCCGTCGACATTTTCTGTAGTTGTCCTCCCCTTCATCCCAACACCTCCATATCTATGATTCTTCTCCCCACATTGTTTACCTCTCTTCTCATGACATGTTCATACCACTTTAACCATCTTTCCTGTATTTTCTTTGAGATTTCCCCAACATTAACCGAACCTCTGATTCTTTCATTCCTGATCTTATGGAATTTTGCTACTCCACAAATCCATCTCAACATAATCATTTCAGTAGCTTCCAGTCTCCTTTCATGCACATTTTTAACTGTTCATGTTTCAAAGTCATACTGTACAGCAATGATGATCGGTTTGACCAATGTTTTATACACTTTACCATTCACTTATGCACTAACTCTTCGGGCACATTCACTCCTGATATCTTTTCTTTTTTCTTTCAATTTTTCCAACATTATTGCATTCTGCGGTTTATTTTCTAGATCTAACTCTCCATCCTCTGTTATGATCGGTCAGAGGTATTTGAACTTTACCACCAGTGAAAAGGGCTTGAAAGGGTTCAAACTTTTCCACCTTGTTTTGGTCCCTTAAATCTTGAATATTCTGTCTTTTCCTACTAATCTTATGGCCTCTGTCCTCCATAGCTCTTCTCCTATGCTTCGGTTTGCATTCCACAGTGTTTGTTTAGAGCTGCCACATTGCATGAAGTCAACTTGCATGATCTACTATTTTCCTAGTAATAGCATCCATAACCAGAGTAATAAGAAATGAACCTTACTGTATATCCATCTGTTATTTCTTGTCTACTTCTCACTTGTCTGTAGGCTCCCTCATACATATCCGTACATGCTTCTCTGGTACTCCTTTCTCTCGCATACATCTCCATATTTCTTGCCCCTGTGCATGCCTAAATGTGTTAAGAAATTTATGTAAAGAAACAAATATATTTACCATTCTATCTTTTTTTTTTTTTTTTTGTGTACATCAGCCATTTGATTTTGAAAGTAATGATGAACGTGCAATATTACTGCTACAGATCAATAAGCATCTTATTTTAATGTTTATTTTTTAGGAACACTCATACCCAAAATAAGCAATTATAGAGGCATTTACTATAATCCTGTAACTTAAAGTGGCAATTACCAAAACAAGTTGTATATTTCATAGTGCAGAAAGTGTTTTGGGTTTCAAATATGTTTTGATTTTTATTATATTTGGCTAGCTTTTTTCATGAATTAGCTAACAATTCAAAGACTGTTTATTTTTCTTCACATCTGTAGCTGGTGTAGCTCCCTTATCCCACACGTTCCTTGGTTGTTGTTTGTGTGGAGTTCTACCTGTCTCTGTGTGGGTTTTCCTCCAGGTACTCTTGATTTTATTATCATGCCCCCAAAAGCCATGAGTAAAGTTGAATAGCACTTCCAAATGGACCTTCTGTGAAGGTGGGAACATGTATGAGTGTGGGCTGCTGTTGTCTTGAGCCTGATGCTGCTGAAATTGGCTCCATCCCCAACAATTCTGAATGAGATATAAAGTGGGTTTAAAAATGTTATGTTTTGTTATTTCCTAATGTGAATAGAAATGTGGCATCATGACTTTTGGCTCAATAATGAATGGGTTACACTGTTAATAAGGTTACCAAGGAGCTGGGTGCTGCATTTTGCTCATGGCCTTTTACTTATCTCTTAACACTACGAACCAAACTAACCTCTGGTCCTCCCAGGATCAATGTTCTAGCCCAAGCAGGTCACGAGTTCCAGCAGGTTGCTGTGCTACATTTGCTTGCACGCAACAAATGTTGGAGTTGACATTCTTCTTCTTGCTATCACGTAATTTGCTTCTGCAATTTGCTTCAAGATCAGTAGATATCGCTGATCTTCCTTTTCTGTTTACCATGTCACCTGGTCAGTCATTTTCCCTTATGGTTTGCCGTAGAGAAGACGAGAACCCCGTTAGCTTTGTGAAGACTGCCGCCAACCACATTTTTTGCTTCACCAGCGCGTATCAGATTTTAAATTTTTATTACGAGCAAGATCAAAGTTCTAGTCAAAGTAGTTCACAAGTATTTGGGTGACAGACAAGCACAACCTTTAGCATTTTAAATACTGTATCTCTGCTTCCTTTCTATGATGAGTTGAAAGCTCAGCCTTAATGTTTGCAGCATGCCATGCAATGCATATGTTTGTGATGAACCATCTTTTGGAATGGCAGATACATAACTACTGGACAAATACACAGACAGAAAAACACACAGATGCTTATCCTTTTATTAAGGCAAATAGATAGTTAGATATATTGCCTTGCCATATGTGTTTTCTTAGGTTAGGTGGCTTTTATTGATTCTATGTTGTTTTGGGCAAAGCTCCTTATCTAACTGACCTTTAAAATGTAACAATATTGGAAAAATGGAAATTCCAGTCACAGGTAATCTTGAAGTCATCCTTTTCTTCTGAATATTGTCTTCACTGTTTGATCAAACAAACAGTGAATCAACCCTTTTTTATTCTTATGTCAAGAAGTATGGATTAAATTTAATTTCCACTTCCTTCTCTTCATTGCTAAAATATCTTTTAAGTGTTGTATTAAAGGCACGGTTAAAGTTACCCAAGTACACTTCCTCTCAGTATGCATTTTCTATATATTAAGTGTTCTTTATTACCTCGAGAGTACATATTGTGTGTCAGTTAATGTGGTGAAAAAAACTTTCTGTTGGACCTCTAATCTTTTTAAGCAGTTCTGTAATTCCCTTTGTATTGATTAAATAAGATGTTTCTGACTAGCTACTTTCTGTTTTCATGGGAAACCAAATACCACACATTTTCCATAACCACTTTTTTAGGTACATTCACATATAAAGTGCTTACTTCGACTTAAATTTTTATTTTACAGTAGTGTGATAGAGAGTAGGATTTAGGGACCATCAAATAGCAACTCATTGTTATTTTAGCGAATCTTATGTGTAAAGGATATGCTGGCCTGTTGGGCTGAATGGCTTGTTTTCATCAAAATTCTAATGTTCCATGTTTTATTTATATAACACAGAGTGACACATTATATTATAAGCACCATACTAAATTGAAACTTATCACGTGTTTCGAAGATTGTTGATTTGCATTTTTAACGTTTAGGCAGTTCTGCTTACCAAGTCATTACTTATGGGTCAGAAAAATCCTTCAGTGGCTTGTAAGGGCTGTAGAGGTTTCACTTTCTGTGACTGTCTAATGGTTGTAAGTGGTAATAAGCTGGTGTAACCTTTTTCACTGTTCATATTCTTTAGTTGCTAGTGAATGGTAAGTACATGTCTGCTGAAAGGAGCTGCCAAGTGAAGAATCTTTGGTTATGGTGGCTTTTAAAATAAAAGGCCTTGTGTTTATTTAGAGGTTTTATTTCTCTAAAACGGACCAACCAAATTAGTTTTAGCACAGACTGACCTTTAATTTGTGTCTTTTCAACGCTTACTTGCCTCAATTTAAGTCCCACTTCCTTAGATGTTAACTTTTGTGTACTGGCATTTATGTGAATGTCGGTGTTTGTTAGGCGTGTGAGGGAGGCAAAGGAGGAATCTGATCATCAAAACACCGTTGATTTACTCAGAGAAGTATTTCTAAATCTGTGTTCAGCCTGGTATATGGATCAGGGCTGTATGTAGCTGGAGTATAATGAATGAAAACTGGTATTGTTAAGGAAAAAAATGGCATTAATCAAAAGTGCACATGCTTCTAATTATGCCAGGCGTAATCTTTTGGGAATGGTTTTACGTCATAGCCATAATACCCTGCCTAAATCCTATTCCCTGTGTGCTTTAGGCTTAGTTCACACAAGATTTGTTTCTTCTTTAGTCATTCAGTGAATTCTTTACAGAGCAACTGGAAAACAATTTGTAATTTTTTTTAAGCAGAGAAACTGAGCTGCTTTCAGTCTTGCTGCACACACTGAGGCTCAAGTTCTGTGCCTGTAGCTAATTTCGTAGTCTGGACTCATAACCTTAGTTCACAAGTTTTATTTCTTTATTTGTGTTTAAACAAATGTATAGTTATATGACAGAATGATCAGGATCAAAAAGAACAGGCTTTGATAAGACAGAGTATTATAGAATCTCCCCATTTTTATTATCAACCAATGTGAATTTTTACACATTTTATGAGAAACAACAGTTGTTTTATGATGAGAATTTTGTTTTCCTTTCAATTTATTTAACTCAGTTAGAGGTTAGATTGTCATTAATATTTCAAATGGAAGATAATGAGAATAAGCAAAAACATTTTTTCACAACTATATGTTTTTGCCAAGGGTGGCAATATTAGTGGAGGGTACTGTATGATACAAGAGATGGCCCCCATGTTGATCGCAAGTTCATTCTTCACTGTCCTGTTACAAGTCAGTACTGTCGTTTAGTCACGTTTCTTTCATTCTGCATGGCTTTTATTGATTCTTTGTGATATGCAAGAAGCATTTCCACCTTACTTCTGCTTCCATTTTTAACACTGAGATTTCGATTTGATGTGCTGCGCTGGGTTTTAGTTTTTTTTTTTCTGCCTATAATAAGCAGATTTAGTTTATTTTTAGAAATGCGGAATTTAGAGAACACTGGATCTTTATCCTTGTAGTAGGTGATCTTCTTGCATTTTTTAAGCCAGTTTGACAGAGAAGTGGACTTTGTTTGCCAGTCAGTGTAAATTATAACTTAGCAGGCATGCAACCATCTTTGTTATGGTTAAATTTTCTGTTTGTTACCTAAAGAAATATTAAAATTCCACACATGTTCTGGTAATGTTGAGACCCCCTGGCATGGTATAGTAGAGCACATTTAACAAAACAGATTTTTCTGATGTTCTGAGTTAGAAAAAGCCACCTACATTTTGGCTTCACAGTGCTCAAAACCTTGAATGCTGCATCATATAATAAATTTAATTAGTCTTAACTGAAAAGTTAATTTTTATAATGAAAGTGGGCATTGTTCTATTTTATTCTCTATTATTTACTGTAAAGGGCATGATCATATACACTTCAAGAGGTGATCAAAACATTTTGAACCTGAAAGAGGTGTTGCTGATTTTGTAAGTGGGCTGCGGTTAGATCTTCTATAATGAAATCTCTGAATTATAGAGATGTAATATTTGTGGTTTATAGATTGTTTCTTGTTCCAACACTAAATCTTGAACTGTCATTGATTTGTCCAGTGTTAGATAAAACTATAACTTTGGAGATTTATTCTCATTTAGTCATTGTAAACCAGTGCCTGTTCTCTTCATACATCATAATCAAGAGATGATTTGCGATGCCTCTGCGTCTGGCCAGCCTCCAACTTTGGCAACAGAAGAAAATCCTGCTATTATGGACGGGACTGTATAAAGGATCAAAAATGAGTAAGGTTCCACACATGTTCTAGTTAATGACGACACCATCTTTGTTGGTATGGTAGCACACATTTAACAAAACAGATTTTCTGATATTCTACGCTAGAAGTGTCGGCTCCATTTTGGCTTCAAGGTGCTTGAAACGTCCGTTCCCACGTCATTGATCATAGGATACATGATGAGAAGAGATTTAGAGAGTAACCCTTCACTGTGCATTTTATGGTTTTCATCACTACAGAAGAAGGAGGTGTTGGCTGGTAAAACTGACACCCTGTCTTTCTAACCAAGCAGTCTTGTGTCCAGGGTGTTTGACCGCCTCAGCTGCACGCTCCTCCATCAGCTTCTCTACAGTGACCCCTTCTGAAGTTGGCCTAAGTTGCAATGACAGAAGCAATTTAAGTTTTTGATGACTTGCTTTATCGAATGACTAAGGGGTCGGTTTACCATGAAAGTCAGAAGACACTAGCATTCCAAGATTAGCACTGAGGATACCTTCTTTTGCATTTTCTATTAAAAATGTATAATAAAGGATAAATATAATATGTTTTAAGTTGAAGCTGTTTCTTCACAAACATGTTACATATAAATTTGCCACGTAAAGCTGTGTACTAAAGTGAATAATTTTTAAATTTAATAATTTTTAAAAATACGTTGTCTGTACTTACAGGTTACAGTATGCTCTATGGAACACTGTGTCCATACATCATAGAAAATATGTGCACTTTGAAGTAGCAAAGGTTTTGATTCAAGAAAACTTTCCTTTCACGTTTATGAGGCATCTTTGTGATAACAGAAGAAAAATGGAAATAATCATACTATCCTAGATTCTTGGCCCTATATTTTTTCCACTTTAACTTTGAATTGAAAAACACCGAACTTACTCTTTAATCATTCACCTTGTTCTCAATGAGACAATATATCACTGCAGTTCATTGTTACAGTTTACATCACTTCCATTGAAAGTTTCTTCCATACTTTAATTTTATTGCTAGGCAACATAATTGCTAGGAATTTGTCTTGGCGTTACAACTATAGATCAAAAAAATGATGATACGCAGCTGATAATGTGATATACAGTATTTGACATGATTACAGCATTATAGTGCATACAACAACAGCAAAGAATACTGTAGTGCACAGAAACCTAATTCATACACAGAAGAATATGAAAAATACAAAAGTGCATTCAAAGTCTTAGAGTAAACAGAATTTATGTTGAATGGAAGTGTAAGGAGGTTTGGAAAGATGGAGGTGAATCAGAAGTTGCTCTTGACCATAGTGTCTGCAGAAACTAAAATGCTGTTCACGTTCCAAGTGGTTCCTGCCCTAACTGACTGGTAATATTTTTGTGAAAGTAATAATTGACACAGGTAGATGTGATTCCAAAGTCCATTTTCTCACTTCCTTTCCAAAGAGGTATAGAGGTCCTGAATAAAGTCCATAATTAATAAATAAATAAATAAATAAATAGATTCATTAATAATAATATATAAACAAATAAATAATAATGAATAAAGAGGCCCTCCTCTTTCTTAATAGCAACCTGCAGTTTATGCCAGTGCAGACCATTTATGAATGAAATGAGGGCCTTTTCAATGACTGCACTATAAAACTGAACCATCGCTAATTGACGCTAAGTAGGAGGAGAACAAAATGCGTCATTGATATTTTTTGATGAGGGAATTTATGTGTTCAGCCAAGCTCAGAGTGACACCAAGGACTGAAAAATATTCCATTCATTTGAAAGTGACTGAACTTATAACAGGGGTATAGGACAACAAGCGTTTCTTCTAATATCCAGAACCATTTCTGTAGTTTTCAGTATGTTGTGTGTCTAATTTTTTGACAGCACACCATATGGCTAGCTCTTCCATCTCCATCCAGGATGATTCCTCAATCCAAAATTGTGACCAGGAAGATCACAGTATTGACTTTGGCCAACTTTAACAGTTTTACAGATTGGTCAGTAGAGTTGCTAAAATCCACAAATAAAATCCTGACATGAATACCTGGAGAGTCTAAATGCTGAAGAATGTAGTCCAGAGCCATGCTATCTGCTTCATCAAGTGATCTGTTGGTCCATTCAGCAGACTGAAGGGAGTTAAGAAGAGAGTAAGTGATAGACATGAGATCATGAAGAATTAGATATGTTCATATGTTTCCATTACTACTAGGGTCAAACCATTTGTCTTTAGTCACAAAGACTCAAAACGTTGAACATTTTAGGCACTGGGAGCTCTGCTTTCAGCTAAACACTGGTTAAAGGCCAGTAAGCACTGATGCTGACTCAGCACAGTCACTTTATGAGGAGCAATCTGGAAGGGCAAACATATTTCATGCTTAGTTATATGGATAGGGGAGGAAGAATTAAAATTTCTTAAAATCTTTAAGTTGTGTGATTTTGAGTTGTCTCCATTCTTTATGGTGTTTCTCCTCATGCTGTTAAGTTTTCTTTATTTGTAAAATGCACAGTACAGTGACCCTTTATTAGCTACATACATTTGTTAGTCCACTTATTCTTCCTCTTGACTTTTGTCAAATGTAGAGCTGCAAGTTAACTTCTTTAGGATGTTCAGATAAAAAAAAAAACATACACACACACACACACACATACACACACAGATTCTAGTAGAACGTGTAAACTGTACTCGGAAAGATACCAGATATGTTTGATTTGTGAGGCAGTAGCGATAAGTGCACCATCACTAGTACATCAAAGGTTTGTGAATTCAAATATGAATTGAGCTTCTCTGTGTTGATGTTCCTTAAATACTTGTTGACTAGCTGATTCACAGCCAATAACACAGTTCTGTTAACACACTGCTGAAATAAAGAAAGGGACATTAGCCAAGGAACCTCACCCTAAAGAAGTGAAGTTCAATCTAAAGAGATCTGATAATGGAATCTAAGGGTCAAACTGTGATGGAGTGGCAGCTCCACAACTGCATGTACACAGCCGAGAAGCAATGAGCCATAGAAACAAGTTGTGCATTAAAGAGACAACTGGAGAAAGCCGTCTGTACATCCATCCCATACATGAGAGCTGATTTTTAGGCTTTAAATTGATGCTTTCTGTGTCAGAACCGTGTTGATTGAGGGAGGTGTGAAGTGACTGGTCGGATTTTAAATTCAGTCCATTTTCGTAGTGTTTATCCACAGTGGCACTAATTACTGTCATTTCCTTTTAATGCAGTTGCTGTTAACTAAAGCACCCTTGGTCCTCATTTACAGTTCAATTAATTAAACACTCCTGAATGAGTATGTATAAGCTGTTTTACCTTCTAATATTCAGTTGGGGATAAGATGCTGGATGACTGTCAAAACTACCTAACAAAAGCAACTTTTTTTAGAGGAATCATAAAAAGAGTAGGGATGAGGAAACTCACTAATGTAAGCTGTATAGCCTTGTTGTATAGTACTCGTTTTGTGTGTGTGTTTATAAATGTGTGCACTATGTGATACATAATAATTTATATGCAATACCTCACCTCTTTCCAGCCACCAAATTATATCTCCTGATATGTTTTATACAATATTTAATTTATATCTTTTTATGTATATGAATATTGAAGCTCTTGATTTTTTACATTTATTTTCAGTGCTTTCATCCATCAAGCAATACCTTTTAAGAACTTGCTTCTTCTAGTCCAGGGTTTACCTTTTTTCTTCATGTGTAAATTGTGTAAATAGAAAATAAAATAGTTAAAAAAAAAAAAAAAAAATTCAAATTTTTATACTCCAAATGTAGGTGAAATAAAGCATATAAATTTATAAAATGCCAAATTATAAAATTGCAATATCAGAGTACTAAATAATTAGAAAACTGCCCATTTTCAAAGCTGGTTTGTGTCAATTGCAAGGCGGCAACCAGTCCTTTATAAGGCCCACTCACCCACACTTCTGGACCAATTCAGAGGTGCCACTTGACATATGACTTTTGAAGTGTGGAAGGAAACCAGTGTACCAGTGAGGGAAAACCCTTGCAAACATGAGGGGGGACAAGAAATCTCCATACACAGACCTAGAATTGAAATAGGGCTACTGGAGCTGTGTGACAGCAGAGCCATCTACTTCTTCACTCTTTTCAAAATCCATCCATCCATTATCAAACTTATTTATCCAGTTCTGCATTTTTTGGGGGGGGGAAGCATCTGGCACAAGGCAGGAGCCCCTGACACACACTGAGGCTTGCTCTTATGGAGCCAGTTTAGGGTTGTCATTGAAACCATAACAAGTGCCTTTTGGATCCGAGGAGCATTTATCGTACCTGCAGGTAAACTTTCATAGAAACGGGCACAATGGGCCAATTCTATACACAGGTCCAGAATCAGCCCTGTGACACTGGATCCACAAAGCAGAAGTGATAACCACTACACCATCCTATTCCCAATTAGACAGATAATGCTTAATTTGTCCCTAAGGGGAAATTTAAACTTTATAGAGTCGCAAGAAAAACATAAGTATTATAACAAACCACAACCCCCCAAACACACACAAGAACTTCTGGCTTGAGTAATCGGATAACAAGCTTGTAGGTGGGTCAGATCTGTCCAGTTGAGCCACAGGTTTATTTTTAATAGCACTTGAATATAGCAGGTCCAGCTTGTTGTGTCTACAAATGGAACATGCAGATAGAAATTTTGTTCCTTCCAAAGTTTCCCATGGTTTAAAAACAAAATAAATTGATTTAAAGTAAAATGAATCAAACTAATCTCTCCTGAAAAGTTCATTTTTGTACTGAAGGCTAACTTTATCCCGAATCAAAGATATTTTTGTCATGCTTTTATTTGCTTTCTTATTAATATGTTGTAATGCTCTGTTCTTACTATAAAAATGCTTTATATACAGTGTAAGGGGTAATCAAAAAGTTTTTACCCTGAAAGGGGTCTCTGCGTTTCAAATTTTTTAAGTGTGCAAAGGTTAGGTCTTGTACTTCACAAATTTCTATACACGAGTATCTAGCATTTGTGGTTTATTTAGTATGTTTCTTGTTCCAACACCAAGTCAACATAGATGCTGAAAGTCACAAAATCGAGCATTGAACTGATTTGATGATTTGTCAAATCTTTTTACTGCCCAAAAGGTCAGAGGGGCATAGGAGAAGTCTCCTACATAAAGTTTAAATCCGAACAATATATTCATTATCTTTTCTTTGTTCCGTTATTTCACCAAGTAATAATTTCCGTTTGTTTGCGCTAATGCGATCTTTACTATCCTTTTTTTGAGACTTTCAAATTTTCGTACTTCTATTATCTCTAACCTGCGTGTGTACCGCGCCAACATTTTTGAATTCTTTACGAGTTTTACTTTGTCATTTACTCTTTGTGTTTTATTTCTGGCCCCGGGCGTGGTTAAATCTCTTGGCACAAACACTCGTCTTGCATGACGTGAAAGTGTCTGTCTGAGAAAATCACGTCTCGTCTTCTTCCAAGATTTTTTTTTATAATAGATTATTTCTAAGAGAAATAAATTCTCAAAGGTGAACATCTCATTACAATGTTACAGAACAATATAACCTTGGAGATTTGTTTTCGTCTAATCAACATGAGTCAGTGAATGCCCCCTCCATACGCTACAGTCCAGAGATGAGTTGCACAACTCCATCCTGTAGAACAGCATTGCTGCTGGTGGGTCGCAAGTCAATGTTTTATTTAATGTGAATGGGTCGAATATGGTTTGTGAAGTGGGTTGAGGTGGGTTTATCTTCCTCAGTTAAACAAACCCGTCCAACATTTAAGCATGAGCAAAGTCTGTACTTGTTGGGTGCATGGAATGTTGACTTATAATATGAAACAATGGAAACATGATGATTCTCTAAAAAGAAATTCAAAGTCCAATACTGTACTTGTAAGGTCATGTGCCCAATTTTATGTGATATTGTAGTCCAGTTTGATTTGATGCATTAAAAGGCCCTCTCAACAAGTTGGTATTATATGGATTTTCTTTGGTATTTGTGGCAGATGGCCTGGAAAAAAACAATGAGGAAGGCTACTGACCATCACCTTCAGCTTCACCACACTGTACAGGTTATAAAGGATGCACTATGGATAAGAAGGGATGTGACACCCATCTTATTCTCCAGACCTGGCCCTGTGGGATGTGCTGGGCCAAGGGTAAAGTTGTGAAGTTGGCTATAGAAGAGTGGAAACATTTTGCGTCAGTGACATAGATTAGATTCATGAACATTGTAATAAGTGAATTAGTGATATGTTGAAAAATAAGACTTGGTTCCTTTCATTGTTGTTTCTTTTATTAGATCAAGCTCAAATCTTCTTCTTTGATTGTCCCTCATACAATGTAACTAAAAATAGATGGATTCATTTGATTCCAGTAAAACAGATCAAACTTGACAGACACAAATGTATATTTAGCTTTGGGAAAAAAAAAAAAAAGTGTGAGAGAGGAGATATTAAAATGTTTGTTTTTTTGTTCAGACATTACTTGCCTGTTGCTGACAATTTCTTAAGAAGTATCTCCGGACTTGCACACACAAAGGACTTTATCTGACCCTGGAAGGCATGGGACCATACCAAAATAATAAAAATACATTAAATTGCACAAGCCACTGAAAGGAGAAAGTCTTCTTCAATTGCTTGATTGCCATCCATGAACTGTCCAACTAAGAGTGCATCCTGCATTGAACCCAGTGCTGCTAAACTGGGTTCCAGTTGCATGTAAACCTTTAACTAAACAAGCAGGTCCACAAAACAGATGGATGCCCTGAATCATATACTTAAAACAAGTAGTAATTTTAAGACCCACACTTTTAAAGATTTAAGAAACTTTCTGACAAGTGTGAACAGGAATTAGTTGTACAGAGATATTCAATTTGTTTTTTGTTTTTTTTTTGTAGAAGACTTTGTACGGAGATGTAGTATAATGTTCTGGAAATACTACACATTGATGAGAATGGAAAAGCTCCTTTATGAGCCTAGGAGGGACTGCTCTTGTTCATTTTTAGAAACATCTATTTTGTTTTAAATAGAAAGGGTGGCAGACCTTTTTTTTCCATTATAGCTTACAATGTTAAACTGCATTTCCTCTCATTTTAAAATAAATGTGTTTTAGTAAAACCCTTTGGTTAGCATAAATTTGGATGGTGGGATGGATAGGTATTCAAAAAAATGATATTGCAGCTCGTAAGTCATTTGACCAATTGTTTTCTCTTGGAAGAGTTGTATATTACTCTACTTTCCCCTTTTGTATTATTAATATGTAGCCTTTGTCAGAATGCCTCAAATTCCATAGACTTACCATTATTTAAAAGGTATTGTACTTTGTAACTTCTCCCCACCATCCCTTCTACATATATAACCTCAGGCAATACAATAAGTTCCAACTTTAAATAATGTATTATTGATCATTTTTGTAAAATAATTACAATAAGCAAAGTACATTTGAATATTGGCAACCATACAACCTGATAAATGCTGATGTGTAGTTTCAGGCGGCACACAGACTTCATTTTCTAGCTTTCTTCAGAACATGCCTGTCTCAATATGGCTGCTGAGCTGTGCTTCTCGGTGTGGTCTTCTTTTCAGTTCATGGTGTGTGAGATGCTCCTTTATCATGATGGTGTGAAAGAGAGGGAGGGTAAAGTAATTCATACATTCTTTGTCCAAATCCTTCTACCAATAGGGTGTCATACTGCAGAATGGCTTCAGACCAATGGGGGTGCATAATACCTTTCACACCTGCCCCCAAAACCATTTGTTCAGCTGATGCTTGCCATTTGGGTGATTTGACTATCTTTTGGGGGTTGATTGAGAGAGTCCTGCAGAGAATCACTTGCCAAACTGGTTTTAGGCACTTCCCCTGACCCTGTCATAAAATTCCTCACTCGGTCCTAAAGATTCTTAAACATCAAACCATTGCTGTTCTTATCAATAATATAACACTAATATTACATTGCTTTGTCTAAGTTATAAATAAAGACATACTAAATATTTTTCAACTTACAATATATTCAAAATTTCACACCACAATACCCATGCTCTAAATGTTGATTTGTGTCCCTTCAAAGAAAAAAAAATGGAGTATTTATATTTAAAGTGAATAATTTCTGCTTCTTCTTTTTTTAAGACACTATCAATTGACACTCCCCAGCCTATGGATTCATTTCTGTTAATTCTAAGAGATAAAAAAAAGTTATTTCGACATTAGATTTTACAGTAATACTGCAGTCTGCTGTCTCAATGGTTTACAATCGTGTTTTGCTTCCTAGAACCACTTAACGGTTTTATTTTATACTTACCATGCTACCTGTCAAAGACAAGATATAGAATAAATGTGAAAATATTTGCTATTTCTTGCTCTATATGTACCTTTAGTGCCCTTCCACAGTGTGTCTGAACCTCTGTTGACTGGTGCCTCCATCTCTTGTACATGTTCCCATAAAGGCTGGTTGTCATTTTGAGGTGCCTTCCTTGCTTCTTTTCTGCTTTTATACTTCCTACCTTTGAAGGCGACTCTCAGCATGCCCTCAACACCTTTACTCCTCCTTCTTGTGTGTTCCACACTCTCACTTTCTCTATTGATCGCCAGCCAAATTGACCAACTAGATTGCTCAGAGGGACCAAAGACAAACACAGAGACCTTAACATTTTATTATGTAGTTGATAGCGTCTTTCTATAGTGCACACAATCCAAAGGAACTTGAAGTACAGTGAATTAAATAACATATTTAAACACAAAATACTAACTGTATACAATATCTTGAGTAAACACTCTGTATTCAGGGTGGCACGGTGGCACAGTGGTAGCACTGCTGCCTCGCAGTAAGGAGACCTGGGTTCGCTTCCTGGGTCCTCCTTGTGTGGAGTTTACATGTTCTCCTCGTGTCTGCGTGGGATGCTCTGGTTTCTTCCCACAGTCTAAAGACATGCAGGTTAGGTGCATTGGCGATCCTAAATTGTCCCTAGTGTGTGCTTGGTGTGTATGTGTGTGTGTGTGTGTGCGTGCGCCCGCCCCCTGCAGTGGGCTGGCGCCCTGCCTGGGGATTTGTTCCTGCCTTGTGCCCTGTGTTGGCTGGGATTGGCTCTAGCAGACCCCCGTGACCCTGTGTTAGGATATAGTGGGTTGGGTAATGACTGACTGACTCTGTATTCATTGCAAATTAATTTTCTGTTCCTTGCTGAACTTGTACTTTTGCATACGAGGTTGCTGTAGTGTCTAGACCAAGTAACATACGCTTGGCCATGTGTAAAAACTGGCAATGATAAATACCAAAAATATCAAACGTTTGCTGAGCAATTGAGTTGGAGGAAATGATATGTATGCTTGAATGCTGAAATGTAGTACAAAAATTAATGTGGTAGTATAGTAATAAACACGCACATCTGCATCAGCCTTAAAGTCTGTATTCTGTATATGGATTGCCCAAATCAGAGTTTCTTATGTGTGTTTATTACTATCTATACATTTACTGCATTTATTTCCACACTACATTCTTTTCCAGATGTTACGTACTTTATGCTATATGCTGCCTTGGAATATACAGTGAGGTTCAAATTTGTGAAATTTATAAAGTGTCATCTGTTAGTCATGCATAGATGTAAGGATGTAGAAACAGTTATGATTTTTTTTCATATCGTAAGTCATGAGGGGGCTTTGTAATAGTGAATACCCCTTTTAATGTTGTGTTCTTCCCACTCATTAGCTATTCTTCCCCACTATAATACAATTTTTATAACCCATGTCAGAGGTACCTGCTTTCATACAATCCCCCACTTTAGAAGTCCTCCCAAAAGTCCTCTGACAGTCCTGTAAAGCTTCTTGGTGAACCTCAAGTCCACTAATTAAAGTGACTGGCACCCTGGAAACCTTGGATGTACAGTACCTCTTTCCTGCTTTTGAAAGCACCCCCTTGAATTTCACTGTCTGATACAGGAAGATTTGTAAGGCAAGAGGGTGTGCATCCAGAGTGACTGGCGCCCATCCACTTTTTCTGAACCCTAAAATCGTGACTGTCTTGTAAACTGCCATAGCTGCATGCAGATGATGATATTCTGTCCACCACTCCTTCAACTGAAGGGCCTTGAAGTTGATATAAACTTCACTCACGCTGAGTTCTTCACACCATAACATGTCCTTGAATCTGGCATATGGTCATCACATTTCTGTTTATGACGATGTGGCACAGCAAGCATGCAGCTACCTGTAGATTAACTTTTCAGGGTTTTAAAATTTCTTCCTCTGAACATCTGTGGTTTGTTTACATACAATATTTCATCCGTCTATCCTTACATTTTCCTGAACCTGGGTGTTTCCAGTTCAATGTGACTAAAGACTGCAGCTGATCCCAACAGCGTCAAGTGTGGCTCAGTGATCCATTCCATTTTTGAACCCAGGACTTTGGAGCTGTAAAGCAGCATAGTTAACCGCTGCGCCATGGCGGCACCCTCTCATCTTTGCATAAGATATTAATTTGTTCTTTATTTGAATATGAAGGCACTCTTGAGCTTTGCCTTGATTTCATCTCGTCCCAGAAGATCTGTATGATGTTCAAGAGTGAACCATAATAATTAAATAATGTGCACGGCAAGTGGCAATAATGGAAAATATGCTAGTGTCATGAGACCTTTTTTGTCCATCAATTAAAAAAAAATGTCATTGAATCTGAAACCTTATTCTTTGATTGAATTAAACTAATTGTGTTAAACAAGCAGTGATGGCAGACGTCCAGTGTAAGAAATAAGCTGTCAAGACTCGGGCAGAAATGCTGGAGTCTAAAGCACTGAGTCCCTTCCTGTCCCTCCAGCACCATCTTCAGTTTCCTGGCACAACACAGGGGCGGTTTTCTGCTTTAAAGATTAAACTGCAAAGCTAAATGTCGACTCTAATTGGAGAGGAACACTTTAAACACAGACAGAGCCCTTTTAGGTTACAGAACTATAGACAGACAGGAGACACTTATGAAAAGCAAATGAGGAGACATTGTTGAAAAACACAAAACCTCTTCATTCTCTACTTTCTTTTGTTTCCAAAAGATTGTTGTGTTAATGTTGTTTTTTTATTATTATTTATTATTATTATTATTAACAGTTGTCATCACCATCTGCCCCTCCAAGGCCAAAAAAAAAGTGCCTGCTGCAGTCATCATGTAGGGAGGTAGCCATATTGTTGTTCCAGGCTTTATTAGAATGTAACTTAGGATCTACAGAGAGCTCCTTGTTTAATGTTTTCAATCACATAATTTAGTGGTTATACTAAACAGTCACTTTTTGGTATTTCTATTCAGTAAAGAATTGCTTCTCTATTCTTCCTTATAGCTCTCTAAATTCTGTAGTGTGAAAAATTGACAAATTGGGGATGCTGGCTCATATCAACTCAGTGGGATCATCTGGTTTTTGTAAATTAGCTGCAGGTAGGTATCTGCTTTGAGTAACTAATCCCATCTCATCCCACACAGGCTTAGTTAAATTGCAATTTTCTGATTAGGAAGGTGTTTTGTTGTGGATTCACACTCAGTGGATTCACACACACTTTGCAGATTTGTGCTGCGGTAACTTCTGGTGGCCAGACATGAACCCCTGATGTCTGGATTGCAGTGGCTCCCAGAAGCAGTTTCTTATCGGCCTTAGCTAAGGCAATCCACCAGCCTTGCCTGAACAGATAGTGCTTCTGTACTCTGTGAGCAGAGCGCTTTCTGGTTATGTCATCCAAGTTGTATCCCTCACTCAGCCCCACCTGTTACTGCACGGTACCTCCACCTCCACAGAAGGACACTTCATTAAGATGAGTTCTCTCGTTTTCCTTAAAGTACTCCAGAATTTTGCTAGTTTTCATTGTGTAGTGCCAACCTCTAAGAGGATAGGCGACTAGCAGAACATTCCCCCATTTCTGTTTGTCTTCTTCCTTTCGGCTGTGCAGATATCCATACCTTACCAATCTCTTATATAATCTGTCCATTTCCTCCTTTGTCTTCCTCTATTTTCCTTTCCCCCTGTACATCCCAGAATAATGTCCTTCTCAAAACACGCTTTTTTCCTCATCTCATGACCATAATACTCAACTTTCAGTTTCTGACTCTTGAGCAGTAGATGTCTTCCCTGTGGAACTTGTGATAAAGCTCATTCATTCAAAAGCTTCTTACTGCCATTAGTCACCCTTCCTTAATGTCCATCCTTCACATCCACGTTATAATCGGCAGTACAAGTGTTTGTAATCATCTAACTTTTGTTGCCATTGTGATTTCCCTGCATCTGCCCTTTAGATGTTAACCCCTAAACACAGTTAGGTGTGGGTTAGACTTTAAAGTAGGGGTTTGCCAGGTTAGACTGTACTACCAGTGGTGAAGGACTTGGTTTGAAATACCACATAGTGTGTTACACAAGGTAGGCAGGCTCACTAGGATTTCTAGAAAAATGAATGGCTAACATTGGTGGTGGAGACTTGGATATCTTCTGAAAAAGCCCATTCATAGATGGGTTTAGTAAAACATGAAGAAAAGCACAATGTTCAGACATTCAAACTTGCATTATGCAATGTGTACCATGATGACCATTTCAGTGCCTCCATGGGGTCTGTATTTTTATTGGTTAGATTCAAAGACTCCTTGTTTTTTTCGCCACTATTAGTGCAGTTCAGCAGGTTGTGTTTTTTTCCCGAGTTTGCATTGTCCTTTGCTTGTATTTCTTAGCATGCTTCAGGTGCATATTTTCATTTTTCTCTGCTACAATGTAGTCATCCTTAAGAAAGTTCAATGAGCAGTGCATACTGATTTGCCTGTTTCAGTACCATTTTTACATCTACATCTAATTCAATATGTCCAGTCAAACCTCTGTTTGCCCCTTTCATCAACAATATAATTCTGACTATGGTACCAGTGTTGGCTGAGCAGATAGTGGGTGGTAACCCATTCTCAAGACACCTGTCATCTGTTAAGATCCCAGGTAGCTGTTGTTCATGGTACTTTCATAGCAGTCAATTTGACACCCGCTTCTATGCCATCTTCAGAGCCGCTCACGTTTTACTGCACTTCCTCTAAATTCCATTGGTGCCTGCCTATCTGCTTTGGGATTGTCAGCCCCCATGACCCTCACTGACTGATCTGGCAGCTGTACTCAAAGTGGCCACTTTGTTTATAGGTGCATATTAGCAGGTCAGTCATACACTGACATATATCAACACCCCCATGCTGTTTTGCAAACCTTTTGCCAGTTTAGTTTCTGTATTACCAGCTTCCCTTTTTCCTGAAAGATGTCATTCTGTGTAACGGCCTACATTTTACCCAAACTGACAGTTTTTTTTTCTTGTTTATTCTACCTTGGATTTCAGTGCCAGTAAAAACTACTGCCAACATCTGTTTGTGTTTGAGTACTTTTGATTTAACCACACATGGTGTAAAGTGCAGCATCCTCAACCCTCACAACCCCCCCAATACTTCCAGCTTCCATGTGTGTTTTTCTTTTTTTCGCTTTTGTTGGAAGAGAAATCTTTGGACAGTAATTGCTGCAAGGCCTTCACCACAAGTTTCAGCCAGCTGGTGATCCAGTTGGTGACTTGATCTCTGCAAGCCCACACACGTCAATCGGCGTTCCCACTGCACCTGCGGTGAAACGTGTCCTCCCGTGGGGGTCCATTCCACCAGAACGGTTAATGACTGTTGCAGCTCCGAGTGACGTGAATGAGTTGCTCTCCAGGGTTAAATGCCTGCCTTCTGTATGTCACGGGAGGATGTCAGCAAATCATTGATAGTCTCTGCTGCTTCCGTTGTTTTCCTCTTGGATATTTTTTCTAATTGTAAGACTTCACCATGTAGGCCGGCCAGTGTTACTGTTGCTCCTCTTGTGTGTCTCTTGATATGAACTCTACAACAGAATCTTGTTGTGTTTAGCCAGGCCAGGAAGAAACAAAGGCTAGGGAAGTGACAGGGTGCATCTCTTCTCCGGTGTCCCTCAGCTGAGGTTGTCAGGTGTGTTTTTAGCCAACATGCAAAATGTTTGCTAACATTACACCAGCTTTCTTATTGTGGCTTGCTCATTAGCTTTTTAATGATTGTCCATTAAGAAACAAGAGAGCCTATTAATTTAAAAAAATAAGTAGTAATTATCCTTGGTGTTATGGTACTGAAGTGGATAGAGGTTTCATCTCACAGCTCTGCGGACTAAAGTACCATTTCCAGCTTGGTCATGGTCTATTTTTTTTTTTTTAGTTTACTTTTTCCTATGAATTCAGTCCTCCTATATCCCAAAAATATGTGCATGGGATACATGTGAATAGTGTTATGTCCATTGTAGCAAAAATATGCACCAACTCCTGAAGACCATCAAAGAGTAATACCTCGCTTAACAAATCATCAGATAACAAAGCTCCTTTATAAAGAATTTGGCGTAGAACACACTATGGTGCACTTGCAAATTCAAGTCCTTGTCTGCTAGAGCACTTTGAGTGTCATTGTGCACCCTCCATACACAGAATAGTCATTGTCTGTTGTGCTTTAGAACCTGAAATTATTATGTTGTACTTAGTTATGTCATGCATGGTGTAGTTTTTATAAAAATATTTTTATAAAGTAATAAATATAATTTGTGAATTATCACAAAAATATGCCGTTTGTTCTCTGCTAAAAAACCATTGACTGGCTCCACAGTCACCAGCGAGTCGTCTTAAGGATCCTGACTTGTTTGGCTCACAGAGTTTGGTAAACTGAGGCAGATGGTGATGTGTGAGGTGAGGTTATTGGTGTGAATATGACGGCAGTGGATGAGGCAGATGAGAGCGCATGGAAGGAGCCATGAAATATCAGGGTGGAGATGGCAGCAGTAAAGGGCAGCTGAGGTAGGGGATAGCATTTTTGGCCAATGAATAAATAATGCCCCACACTCCACTCTGCCACTTGTGCAATATGTATTTATAATCGTAATTTAGTACATTTACTTCCCATAATGAAGAAATGCATCTGTTTTGTTAACTGAAGTATCACTATATTTATTTTTTCACTCCTAATCAATGATACTTAGACTGTGGTTCAATTGTTTCCATATTTCCGCAGCTAGAGCACTGGGAGATTGGACGATTATAGTCAGTGGTGATGTAAATGCGTATTTACAGTGGTGGCTTGGGGGCTTCTCTCAACCACTTCCATACACATCCAATTTGGGCTGTCAGATGCTGAAGTAGAACTGCCGGATCCCTCCAGTAGCTAACAACATTTAAACTTAAGTCTTTTGAATCAGGGTAAACCAAATCTGATAGCCATTAGAGACTTTGGAGTGGGTGTGGGATTCTTCAGGTGAAGAATGGTTCATGGGGTTTGCCTTGTCTCTAGGTGCATGTTTAAAATCCAGTGCCACAGTCTACCATTCAAGTATTGCCATGTGTTTGTTTTATTCTTTTTTTATATACATTACTTTTTATTTTTTTTACTTAATTATCCTTTTTTCTATACAGGACACAGAGTTTATTCATGTAGCACTGGGTACAAGTTAGACGCCATTCCTAGACTGGGTTCAAGTTTGTTGCAGGTTACTCATTTATATCACGACAGTTTAGACTAGTTACTCATTTACCTGACTTTCTCATTTTTGAGGTGTGGAAGGTAATTGAGACCCCTCACCCTGAGGCAAACTCACACACATCTAGGGAGACCATGCAGACTTCACGCAGACATCCAGATGTACTCTGGAGTTGCAAGAGAGCAGCATTAGCCACTATTGCACTATGCTAGCCTTATACTTTTTTTGTTTTAAATTGGTTAAGTTACTTTTTGTGGTTTTTACATTTTATTCATCTTGTGGTATATTATAGTTTCAAAAGTATAAACACATTCTCACTGTTGATTTTTATCTAGTTTTTTTTTTTTGTTTCCCCCAGTTTTTTCACATCCGAAGATGTATGTGCCGTGTGATGGCACCCAATTCTAGGTTGGCTTTTGCCAGTGCTGCTGGGATAGCCTCCTTATGGCACTGAACTGGTTTAAGCAGATTTTAAAATAAATTAACTTTGATTTATTTAGCATTTACATTAGGTGTTGCTGTTTTGTTTTTGTTTTTCATAATTGTGATATTTTATTCAGCTTTTATTTAGAGTACTGTATTTTACGCAAGTTATTTCCAGCCCAGTATTGGACTTAATTTTTTTTCTAGACTTTACATTTTTTATGTCTTTCAAGCCAACAGTATAGGAATTTGGTTTGAGACTGAAACATTCCAGTGAAGGAGCAGAAACTCAGAGAGGGGATTTTCTGTTGGCAAATATCCAGATTTGGACTATCTTGAAATCAGCAGCTTAATAAGACTGGAGGGTCACATTTCTGTTGCCGACTTAGGGTGGGGGTTTCTTTATATATCTAAGCCATCTTTAATAATCTGATGCAGCAAATGGTGTGTCTAGACACGGTATATTCATGTGATTAAAAGTTAAGTGGTGGAATTGATTTTTTCTTTTGAATCAGAATTCTGCAATTCAAGCTACAATTTGAGATGGAACATATACAAGGTATTACTTTTTTCCAGACACCTTAATCCAATCTAATTTTTTGCATACATTTTTAAAATTGAAGCAATTAAACCAAAATCCTTAGAATTTCAGGACCAGTGATTTAGCCCCTAAACCACACATTTCAGTAACAATTGTCTAAAGTCATCTGCATTACCATGTATCAATATTTGTTATTCGTATTCATATTATCGAATTTCTAGTAAGAAAGAAATGATTGAAATAAAAAATTATTTACAATGTGTGGAGTCTGGCCCGGACACCGATAGTTCACCCACCACACGTTTATTATACATAATTTATAATTACAAAAGTGACACACACAACCCCAGTACTCCACCAAAGTCCAGGCCTTTGTCAGGTCCGCCTCCACTCCTCTCCTCCAAGACTTTGTCTACTCCGCTCCTGTCTCCAGCCATCAAATGAAGGGAGGCGGCCCCTTTTATACACACCCAGACATGCTCCAGGTGCCTCCTGATTAGCTTCCGCCAGCCCTTCCTGGTGTGGCGGAAGTACAGGCCGCTCACCCAGAAGCACTCCAGGTGTCCCTGATCTTCTTCCTCCCAGCACTTCCGAGTGTGGCGGAAGTGCTGAGGTCCAGGGCTCCATAGGCATTGGGGTGCCCACTGATGGTGATCACGGGCCCCTATAGGGTTGAGCTTCTAAGCTCTGTTCCAGTGGTTCCCAAAGCCACCAGGACGGTCACCCCTCGTGGTCTGGAGGTGGCGTAAGCCCTCCTCCAGTCCTTCCGGGCATCCCGGCTGGGTGCCGTCGCCAGCCACTTGCCACAAATGTTACAAATACAATATTTAGTTAGCAGTGTTGATCTCCAAGAGGCTTATGGATATATGTCAATGTACTGGAGTCTGTTCTCACATAGACTCACACAGGCCTAGTAAATTATAGAAGTATGTTTGTTTCTAACTAATATAAATAGCTCTCTCACTCTCTCTCTTTATATAGATATATTGATATATTGTGGTAAGCGGCCCGGACACAGACAGGCAGACACTGATGGTTCAAGCACCAACACACGTTTATTCATATTTTACACTATTTACAGTACAATGACACACACAACCCCAGTGCCCCTGCACCAATCACCCTCAAGTCCTGTCCTCTTTACTAATGTCTCTCTTCTGACTGCCTCCACTCCACTCCTCTCCTCCAAGCTCTATCCTCTTCCACCCGACTCCAGCCATCGAATGGAGGGAGGTGGCAGCCCCTTTTATGCTAACCCGGACATGCTCCAGGTGCCTCCAGATGATCTTCCGCCGGCACTTCCTGGTGTGGCAGAAGTGCTGGCTGTCCACCTGGAAGCACTCTGGGTGTCCCTGGTATTCCTAGTGCTGACGTCCAGGGCTCATTAGGCATTCAGGCGCCCCCTGGCGATGACCACGGGCCGCTATAGGGTTCCCATGGTCCCCATACCAACTGGGGCGGCTGCCCCCTCGTGGTCCAGGGGAGGTGTAATCCTTCTTCTGGTCCTTCCAGGCGTCCCAGCTGGGTACCACCCCCAGCCGCTCGCAGCTATATATATATAATATATATATATATAATATTAGGGTGGCGCAGTGGTAGTGCTGCTGTAAGGAAACCTGGGTTTGCTTCCTGGGTCCTCCTGGCGTGGAGTTTGCATGTTCTCCCCGTGTCTACGTGGGTTTCCTCCGGGTGCTCCAGTTTCCTCCCACAGTCCAAAGACATGCAGGTTAGGTGCACTGGTAATCCTAAATTGTCCCTAGTGTGTGCTTGGTGTGTGTGTATGTGTGTGTGTGTGTGTGTGCCTTGTGGTGGGCTGGCGCCCTGCCCGGGATTTATTACTGCCTTGTGCCCTGTGTTGGCTGGGATTGGCTCCAGCAGACCCCCATGACCCTGTGTTAGGATATAGCAGGTTGGATAATGGATGAATGGATATATATTATATCTCTCTATTATAAAAAGAAATCCTGTTCTGGAAAGCAAAAGCAAGGCTTCGATACGTGATCTTTTCAGAAGACATTTTAAAGACCCGCAAGACCAAAGAGACTTGCCACGGTGCGTCTCGCGGGGACTGTAAACATGAGACATTGTGCCAAGAGATTGACCCAGGACCGTCTCGCAATGACGTAGAACACGAGATTCTTGCATGACACGCCCTACTTACAATCTATCAAATAGGACAACGGGGCAGCAGAACATTCAGTCATATGTAAGGATTTGAGCACACACCGATGCAGGGGCTCAGCGCATATAAAGTATATAAGGACATATGTTCTAAATGAAATGTCGACGAATAAGCGAAGAAGAAATCAGTGCGGAGAAAAGAGGCTCAAAAGCATTGGAAAGGAAAAAGAAAAAATAATCTAGGTGCAAATTCAGAAAATAAGGCAAGTAATTATCAGCCTGTAACAAGTGGAAATGAAACAAAGCACGTCCAATCGGGCTCAGAATTAAAAGACAAGTAACAGACAAAGTAGAACTTCATAAAGACGTTCACAAACATTGGCACTATACACATGCAGAGCAGATTAAGAAAGCAGAGCATTCGAAAGGCTCAAAAAAAAACCCAAAAAAACGTAGGCACGATTCAAATGTGGAGAAAGTTAAAGAATATGAAAGTAGGAAAATTAGAAAGTATAAAAAAAAAAAGTTAATACTTGAAAAAGAGAAAATAATCACCACGGATCAGGGGCCTTATGTATAAATGGTGCATACGCACAGAAATGTTGCGTAAGAACGTTTCCACGTTCAAATCGCGATGTATAAAACCTAAACTTGGCGTAAAGCCTCGCACATTTCCACGGTACCTCATACCCCGTCGTATGCAAGCTCTCCGCTCGGTTTTGCAGACTGGCGGCACCCAGCGTCAAATCAGTGCTACTGTTCCTGTGTGGTTTATCATTCTTTTTCAGATCCATGTCCCTGACCGCGGCTTTATAAATACACTGACATTAACCGCATATTGTTTATTAGTTTAATGCATCTGATTGTAATTAACCAGTAACAATATAATGGTCCATGGAATGGTCAGACTATTCCAAATACCACAACTGCTTTAACGTTGTTACTCTCACTGCACCTTCTTCTTCTTCTTTCAGCTACTCCCGTTAGGGGTTGCCACAGCAGATCATACTCTCACTGCACCACTTGGAGCAGCTGATCGGAAAGCGAATTATTGGTATACAGCATCAAGCACACGCTGCCTCAGCCATGCTTCCTATTTGAACTGCTTCTCACACGGCAAACACTTCAAACCTTTCCTGTACGGACCTCGCGGTTCAGAAAGAGTTTCATCCCAAGAGCTCTAAACGCACTCAATCAGTCCATCAACTGCTCCTTGTAGAACTGTTTGGACTTGTAAGTACAATCACCTCACAGTAAACTTGCACTACAGTTATAATATTGCACAACCTGAGCCACTTTATAAAGCGCGTATTTACATATGATGAGGATATCATTTTTAAGATGAAATGCAGCAAATTATGTTATATTATACAGATAAAAGCACTGTATGCTTCACTGGGACAGGCGTGAACGATAGAATAATTAAACATGTACTACGAAGATATTTCAATATTCCTTAAACGTTTTGAAGAATCGGCGTTCTAAGCTTACAGATGGCTTAACGTCTATTACAGAGCTGATTGCGTGGTGATTGGTTACTTGGAGAAAGAAAAGGAAGGACAGGAATTGGAGGTTAGTACGTTTGAAAGAGACAGTACTGCAGGGGCGGACTTAGGCATGTGCAAACTGTGCACCTGCACAGGGCCGCCAGATCCCAGGGGCCGCCACGCCAATATATATTGAATATAAAATAAAGAGAAAATAACGACACAACTAAAAACGCAGCGGCAAATTTCGGCAAAAGTTAAACGCTTGTGTCATGAGCAGGAGGCAGCTATGCAGTGTCCGTAATGGACATGGCCATCCGCCGTGCATAAGATACCATACTGACATTGGCGGGCGAAGGGGCCACCGATTCTTTCTCTGCCCAGGGCCACCACGAGCCTAGAGCCGCCCCTGAGTACTACTGCAATAAATTATTTCATCGAAGGTCGCGCACAATCACTGCGCCACCGTGTTCCCATGTTTAATAACGTGCTTTAACTCCTATCATCATGAAAATATCACGTATACATCTCAGTATTTTAGTTATTCAGAGAGCTGTAATATCACGAATGTAATGGATTCTGTGTCCTGTAGGAGGAAGAGAAAGCCCGTTTAAGAAGCACGTAGTGATTCACACACATAGAGCACATAGAAGAACATATACAAAACAAAACATTTAACGTGCTACTTTAATTACGATGTGATTTGAGAAACTGGTTAATTAAACGATTTTAAGATGAAGTTTATAATGTTCTACTTTAATGACAAAATAAACACATAATTAAAGTGGAAATTTCGAGATTGAAGTTGACATTTCGTGCTTTTTCCCCACTGTGTGCCTTTTTTTTTCTTTGTACCCTAATAAGCTTTCATATGACACTCAGGTGGTGGGCTACGTCTCGCCTTTTCACGGTGACTTTGATATCTGACAACTTCTTTTTTATTTCGGGCACTGTGCGACTTTGTGAACTTGAGCTTTCGAGTTTCTCCGACATGCTTTGTCAGTTGATTAGCTTCCTTTTGTTGTTTGTATCACTGTTTAAACCAACAAATAGTACGTTTTTCTTTGCCTCCACTTGGTATTTGCTGAAATTCTTCCATTTTCCCTCTTGCTTTTCCCATTGTCTTTTCACGGAACACT